>NC_053133.1:11268857-11316357 GCF_010015445.1 Perca fluviatilis | reverse complement strand
CTGTTCTCAATGGACCTGCAAAAATGTCCATTTGTTTCCCAAAATGAAAGAAGAAATTCATAAGGAAATGGGACACATACTGAAAACACTATGGACCTCATCCCCTGAAGGGTCCAGGATGATAGGGTCCTAAAACTCTAATGCCAGGTGATAGGGCCCATTCTGTCCATATGGGTTTGCTTCTGCCTTCAGGTTATACAGGTTTAACTTCATCCAGCAGTGACTTCCATATTTATTCTTAGATGTAAAGGGAGAGTAGACTGCTGCTAAATTCCACAAATGCCTCTATTTCCTTTTTGGAAATGTTTTCTGCTGTTGTTTGGGTATTGCAAGTTATCATTTTGATATAAAATGCATGAATGAAATGTAGCGCCAAAAATAAGTGCCCACGTCACTCTAAAGGGAGAATAAAGTGAATCCAACTTTAAAGAACCTTTGGTAATTCCAAAGGCATCTTGCTGTTTAGGCCTGTGCATGTGGAGAATATATATATATACTGTCCAGTCCTTTATTCATTATCCTTGTGTCCTTCATCATCACCATCATTACAAAATGAGAAATTTAGGTTAGGAGGAACCAATAGGCCAATAATCATGATAGCATTGTTGTTGTTTTACTTTTTAGCTTCCATCTCTCTTTCACTTTATTGATTGTCATTTCAGTAAGAACAGTATACAGAGAAGAGTGACATGGAGAAAAGAAAAGAGAGGCTGTGGCATCTGACAAAGGTCATGCAGCCAGTTTCAAGCCAACACTCCTGATAGCACCTGATGCCTGAATCTTTGCAAGGAGGCCGTTCTCTACACCGTGACTCATTTGTATGACAAGGATTGGCAATTATTTGTATGTAAATGAAGACTTGTGACTGAACCAGGCCTCACCATGGCCAAATCATTACCCTAACCCTAATAAAGATACAAATGTACCTACTGTAACGCATTGAAACCCTTCAGATGAATCACATGACTACGAGTGTCACTTTGGGAGCTTGACTTTGAATAGATTTTGAAAGCGGACTAATATATTGGTGTGATTTCCCCATTGAGCTGTATTTCTTCTGCCTGTCTTCAATATCTTTCTGCCGTGCTTAAGAATTACAAGGTTTCATTGTTCAGCCTACAATTCCACACATAATAGAGCGGAAAACCTGGTGAAACAGCGTTTAAGACTTTTGTTAAAAGGAAGTCTCTATTGAAACCACAACTAATGGAACTCTTTCTATTGGTAGTGTAACGGCACCTTAAGGCACGGTGACCCTTGTGCACATACCCAGTGGTAGAGGAAACGTTTATTAACTTATAATAAATCAGAAATGAATGAATAACGCGTGGTAAAGTAACTAACTGTAGGTGCAAGACTATTTTTGTTGCTGTATTCTCATGGTGTTATTGTATTGTAATATAAATATATATATATATATATATATATATATATATATATATATATATATATATATATATATATATATATATATCCTATTTCTTGTGAAAATTATCTTATTGGTTACATTTTGTTTTTTTTGGGCAATACATATGACTTTGCCTAAGGTTAGGGTTAAACATGTTGGTTAAAACCTTAAAAATAATAATTTCCAACAGACAATAATAGATTTGAAATGATATGATTGAGCCACCTCAGCATAGTGTCAATAATGACACAGCACTTTAGAAACAGTGTGCATTTTTAACCTTGCAAAATCAACACAAACATGGCTGATCATGAGACATGAGATGAATAAGTAATCTGAATGACCACTCAAACATTATAAAGGAAAAAGAATAGTCCATCCTTATTTAATGTTTGTTTAACATAATTGATCTCAAATTGTTAATGACAGTGCAGAAGTACAATACAGTTTTTTTTGTCATTGCCAGAAGCTCTTGTGAGCAGCTGATAATAATGTACAATACTTTACGATAAACAGACACATTATTAGCTTAAAGGAGAGTCTTGTACGGTTGAGAGAGTTAGAGAGCTTGGTCTGGCCTCTTGGAGCCTGTGAAGAAATGGTTTTGATCTTACCACAGGCTAAACACTGCCAACAGGACTTGACATTGCAGAACAATTTCCCAATTACCTTTTGACATGCATATTGACACAAATGCGCAAAACTGTAATTTTCCCTCTGAATTTGTTAGCTTGAGGGGCTCACTTTCATTCCAGTGGATTGTCAGATGTGCTGCTCTCTCTCCCTCTGTTTCCCATACTCACTATCTCTCTCTCTCTCTCTCTCTCTCTCTCTCTCTCTCTCTCTCTCTCTCTCTCTCTCTCTCTCTCTCTCTCTCTCTCTCTCTCTCTCTTCCTTTCCTAGTATGCTTACATGTGAGTGTCCAGAAAAAGGATTCCCTACTGACAGCTGGAAAATGGAGGGAAAATGTATGAACTTTCATGAGCCTTTTTTCTGCATTTTCTGCACATATTAAAATCCATTTGAAGTTATATTAAGTATTTGTTTGAATCAATGAAAAAAAGTGTGCTCATGGATGTAAATGTGAGCTGATGGTTTTCTTCCTCAAACAAGTTTCATCTAATACTACTGAACACTTGTTTGCCAAAAACCTCAACCTTTCCCAATAAGCTTAGCAAAAAGCTCACAAACATGTTGTCTCTCCATTGTCAATCTCAAGCTTCTGGCCAAACTCAACGTGCCAGCTGACACTGAAATGCCATAATCACTGGGATGTTTTCCTGCGTTTGAGATGTCCAGGCAGCAAAGAGAGGAGAGAGGACGATGGCCGTGTCATCATAAACTTGTCACTGTGTTCAGGCTTGATTGGCACATGCTAGGCCAGATTACAGGAGCTGGTGTTGATGGAGGGTTACCCTGAGACTTGCAGCCGTCTGCTATCAGGAACCCCCCGAAAACTGGGTCAGACTTGGGCTTGGCTCTGCCCCGAGCCCCTTTGCCCCAGCGTTAGTCCCAATGCAAGTGCTGTGGAGGAGGAGGATCACGCCTCAGGCCTATGATGAAGGCCAAAGCACAAGCCAGTTCCTCAACCCTCCCACAGTTCTCATTTCCAAAAACAGAATCACATACCTTTGTAGACTTTGCATATAGCTAAATAAATACAGTATTTCCATAAGGTGAGATACGATAATTTAGCTATACTTATTTTGCTATAAGTAGTGATTGCTTTGACTTTTTTCAGGGAAGACAATGGTTTGACACAATGCCATTCAGTGTAGACTTGTGGTTTTTTAAAGTGCTCATATTATGCTAATTTTCAGGTTCATAATTGTATTTAGAGGTTGTACCAGAATAGGTTTATGTGGTTTAATTTTCAGAAAACACCATATATTTATTGTACTGCACATTGCTGCAGCTCCTCTTTTCACCCTGTGTGTTGAGCTCTCTGTTTTAGCTACAGAGTGAGACATCTCACTTCTGTTCCATCTTTGTTGGGAGTCGCACATTCGCAGTAGCTAGGTAAGTACTACTAGCCAGTCAGAAGCAGAGTATGAGGGCGTGCCATGCTAGCAGCTAGGCGAGCATTATAACGTGTGTTACAAAGTGACGCACGTTTGTCACAGAAGTAAAGGCTGGACTACAATATAATGTTTGGAGCAGTTTGTGATCAGTATTTTCTGTCAGAGATGGTAAGTCCCTTTGGGGTGGACTTTGGGCTTTTTCACTTTGTAAACCTGTAACGTGCACAAAAAAGTTATAACACAATAAAGGAAAGGGGAAAAGCCAAAAAGCATTATATGAGCACTTTAAGGTACTTTAAGGTAAATTTTTTTTTTTTTATTAAAAAATCAACTGTGTGTTTATTGCTTGATTTAGTAATAGAAAGCACAGCACATGACAAAAAGCACAATTTGAAAATGTGAGTTTTCCACTGCCTCCAGCCCCTTCACAATAAAGGCCTCACATACCTGATTTTGTTTCCACTCTTTCATTAAAATAAGCGTATTATGCTGTCTCCAGATTGTGTTTAATAAATGTGAAGAAAGAAAATGCGACATAAATAAACGGTAACAGAGGCTGGATGTTAATTTGCTTCGAACTCCCAAAGTTCAAAGTACACGTTACGTCTGGCAACATGTTGAGCCCTCATGACAACCAGTTCCTGGCCTGCCAATGTTTTTATGAAAACACACATTCTAAAGAAAAGGAGAAAAAAATAAGTATTATTGACACTATAGGGTAAACAAATGGGTCAAATGTAGGATAGAAGCAAGTTTATTTGGTTGAAAAATCATATGACATATCATATAAAGTTCTTACTGGTCTTATTGGGAAACCACATTAAGGACTGTGTGGGGCAGCAGGTGGAGTCGACATTAAAGTGGCATTTAACCACCAGTCATTTAAAACAGTTAAAAATGAAACAACAATTTGTAGGAGTTTGAATAGAGAGCAGAATGTGGTGTTTCCTTTAATACAAGGACATGTGTAGTCAAATAGCAGACTTGTCTGAACTCTCTTAGATACAACATGAATAGATGAATCATTGAAGAAATTGCACAGCAGATACAAATGAGAAAATGTAAATGCAGCCTATATGTGAATTCACCAGGGGCACCCTCTTCATCTCCCTCCATGGCCCTGGTACACACTTTCATAAATGTGTAACCCAAATGAGCTCCGTCTTCTTTCAGTAGTCACCTAAATTAAAGCAGCCACAACTAAGGGCTGGGGCTGAGCGCCAAAGCTGTGCAGTGGCAGCACCGTGTTTAACACAAGTTCCATTAAAAAGAGCCCATTACTACCACTGAAGGAAACGATGCCCGGGGCCTCTCTAAAGTGTTGCGAAAACCTCATTGATAATTAAATGTTGGTTACCCCCGGTATGCATCGCTCCCGCACTTTGCTTACCAATCAAACCTCCGCCCACCACCACTGCTGCCATTCGCTCTCTCTCCTCAGTGTTTATCAAGGAATCATACAGCTCTCTAATAGGTGCCAATTAGAACCAATGGGGGCTCTGGGGTTAATTATTCCCAACACATTATTTGATTGAGCGTATTTAGAGCAGTACAGTGCTGGGGAAAAATGGTGACAGGGGTTGCAGTAGATAACGCCTTAGTCTTTGTTGATGTACACTTACAGACATTGACAGACACATGCATGTTGACGTGCACGTACGCACACATACACTTCCAAATCCTGTCCCCATCAGCTGAAATAACAGGCTTCCTCTCGCTGCAGCATGAAGTATTCTCAATTTGATTCTGTGTTGTACGTCATGCTTGCGTCAAACAAAATAAAAATGGAGGAAAAGGTCTCACGTTGCACCTCCCTCGTTCCAAAACCACTGCCAATCGATTAGACGAGGAACCTTAAAATCATTCAAAGTCCTTGCTTTGCATGCTCGCTCGTAACGGCTCATTTTGATCTCTCAAGGTAGCGTGAGAATCCAGACAGAAGTGTAAAAGAGGCAACTTGTTAATAATTTCTATAGTCGAATAATCTCACTCAAACGAATAAGAAATGCCCCAAATGTATTGGATTTCATTGCTGAAGCAAACAAACACAAAACAACAACCGGTGGAAAAAAATCGTTATGCAGGCTCTTTCAAGTGCAACGTAGAGTGTATGGCCATCAATAAAACAATGATATGTGAAGAGGGAGAGACAAATGTGGATTCAAGCAGCTCTCCTTGAACAGTAAACACTGGCAGGAGAAGAAAGTAAAGAAAGAGCAAGACAAAAAAAAAAATACAGAAGAATATACACAATGAGCTGTAGGTATCTGATTTATGCTGGGCAAATAGATAATAATCATTATGCCCAAATAGTGCCTCTCCTCAGTCACACAGCAAAGAAGCAAAGACATAAAAGTAAGTTGAGAATAAAGCTTTTGACAGGTTGCTAATGGATCGCTGTAGGCCCATCTGTTTCACTGCAAATAGAGAAATGGTGGGGTTTTTGATTTGGGTGTTGAAACTGTTACCACTGTCACTGTAAACAATAATTGTCAAACATATTTACCTCGCAATCGCTTTAGCAGATGTTCCGCTTTTTGTTTCAAGCGGCTTTTTTGTGTGTTGTATCTCCCCTCTGCAGACACACCACATGCCCCACCACCACCACCACCACCACTGCTGCACCCCCAACTGGAATATTGAGCAGGTATTTGCAAAAGGTGCTCCAGGGCACAGAGTGCGAGGGATTGGGTGGGGTGGAGTGGCAGGGAGAGGGGAGGAGAATTGAGAGGGGAGGAGGGAAAGGGAGACAGAGGGAGAGAGGAGGAGGGAGGAAGAGATTATCTGGGCCCTTCATCAGAGGTTCAGCCCCCCACCTCCTCCTCCTCCTCCGCCTGCTCCTGCCCATCGTGGAGCCCCGAGGGCCCGTGGAGGCGGCCCCATGCCTTGCAGCCATGCAACCTCTTTATCACTCTAATCTGTTAATTGTAGGCGCTCAATTGGCACATGGTGGCTTTTTATTAGAGCCTCCCAACATTAACTAGACAGAGAATGTAGAAAAGCTGGTGTGGCCCTTGTTTTTTTGTTTTTTTGTACTCTTTCTGTCTACCGTTTAAAGCAGAAGAATACCAGTACACAGTATACCTAGCATTCAGCCAGACTCATAGTGGTCTCACATTGTTCCCACTTAAGACTTTTAAAATCTGATTTATAATAGATAAATTTAACATTTTAATAAACTGGCACTTGTTAAAGAATGAAAAACAACGGAACAAAATCAACTACACTTAAGGTTTCTATGGCTTATAAACTGCAACAAAGAATAAAAAGAATACACCTATTCCAAATGAGAGACACAATGTATCTCCTTCTGTGTTTTCTTAAACCCCTTGATGTTTTTCCCCTCACAATGGGTGGGTCCTGGCTCTTTAAAAGGACGATGAATGCAGAGTTGACTCTTTACTGCAGGCAAGTGATCAGCAGATCTGATCTCAGGTGTTCAGCGCTCCTCCCTCTGCTCCTCCTGCTGTCTTTCTGCAACGTGTTACAGTGAGCTGATCCTCCCCGCTGTCCGAGGAGACTCTGAGGGACGACTGCTTGAAGGCCAGAGGTCTCCCTCCTGTCCCGTCCAGGCTTGTCTGTGGCGATTGCTCTTTCCCCCTTCCCCTGCAATCTCTCTGCCTCCTCCTTTGTTAGTCAGACCTGTGGTTTGTATCAATGAGACGGCTGAGAGACGTCCACAAGACTATTTTAAAAAAAATAAAAAGGGTGGGGGATTTACTCAGCCTGACCAGGTGACACAGACATGAATGTGCTCATCGCACACATTCACACACCTTCCATGCTTTCTGTGGCCTAAACCAAAACAGCTTGTGTTTAAAGACTGATAAGGAAAAAGACCCTTCTCTGCTGGGGCTCCCTAGCCCTCACAAAAGGTCAACAGCAGCTAAGTTCTGATAAATTGATAAAAAGCATGTTCTTCTGTGTAAACATTAATCTTAATATCAGCAGTCCACCAAAAAGCGTCTGGTAAACAGCTGTGACTAATTTACAGTATAGTTAAATTGTGTTCCACAATACAAGGCAGCAATTTTGTATTCAAATGTATGAAATGTTTTTTACGTAGATTATGTGAAGAGAACCAAATCACTTGCAAAGCGTTGAAATTCAAAAGGCGATTTGCATGTTTGTGTAAGGTCACGGCTCGGGAGTTGGTCTCACAGTTTCAAAGGTAAGCATGGTGTGTATGGCGATTGATGCTTTAAAATGTTTGATGTCAAAGTAGCAAAGGGGGGGGGGGGGTTATACTTTCAACAAAGTTTTACCTCATGAATCCCACAGAGAAATGCAGGCCCGCAACTTGGTGACAGAACAATGGAGTGAGCGATTTATGGCTGGCTATTAACAACTCCTGCTTTCAGGCCTCCATACTGCAAACAGGTGTTTTACGAGTCCGCCTGCTGTTTATTTCCAACAACTTTCAGAGTTTCCATTTCGACACCAGACCAAGGGTTAAAGAAATTAAACAGCTCAGTAGATGACAGCTTCAAATCACATGGTTGATGCTCTCCTCCTGTTTGATCTCATATTTGTTAGTTAGAAAAAAAGGTCCTGAGAAGAAAGAGTAGTCCCCTTGCAGCTGAATGATGAACATTGTCCTTGTTATGACGCATCACTAACTAAGCCTCTTTTTATCGGTTCTTCACCACAGAGGCAGAAGAATTAGTGCTGCAAGAACATTAAAGCTGCCATGAAGGGCACAATAGGCATGACACTGCCTCAATTGCAAGAGTACAAATTGATTTAAGTATAAACATGTCTGATTTTTTTTTTCTCATTTGTGTGACATCTACCAAGTGAATTGAAAGCCAGAAACAAGAAAATAAAAGCAAAATGATGACAAATTGGATTTGGCGATTCAATTTGTTTAAAGTGTTTAATTTTTCACAGGCAGGAGAGACTTTGGGTTCAAAGGGGTTTTTGTTTGTGTGGAGAGACAGTAGAAGAAGAACTTTTAGGAGAATAGATTTGTGACTGAGCCTTTGCATCTGTACGGTATGCTCGAGCATGGATTTTTGTGTATGTATTTTCTTTTTGAGTGTATGTCCACACATGTACTTGAGTCTTTCAATGCGCGTTTAATTTGCACATTTTCAATGCGTCAGCAGTAAATTTGTGCTTCTCAGACTGGAATGATTTGTGTGTCTGAGCGAGAAAGCTTATTAAGAACTAAGTTTTTATCTGGATTCTGTGGCCTGGTCACAAGGACTTCATGAGGCAGACAACAGTGGGGAGGATACAGAACTAAACACTGCATGAATTTGTCTATTTTCGGTCAACAGAGCCACAAAGTGCAGCTGCAGAAACGTTCTGTGCCCTGAATGCTGCTCAATCGCATCTGCTCACACTCTGCACAGTAAAGAGTCATTCATTTGAGGATTGACCTCAAGGCTCAAGGTACATTTATATTTTGGGCACTTAGCTATGCTTGAGTGACTCAAGGTAGTCTATCATTTTTTTTTGTAAAATGGAGAAATCTGTGGGCAAGCAGAGGGAGGATGGGAAGTGTTTCCTGAATGGATACATTTTCAGGTTACGGCAGAAGACAGGGAGTAACTCTGCCATCCAGCATGGAGTGAAACTAATCTAATTGACTTTGAGGAATGTAAGAGGGCCAATGCATACAAGGTGTGAGGCGACGGCCTGTAAACAGAACTCTCGAAGGGTGTAATTTGAAACTGACACAAATAAAATGTAGCTTTTTGAAAAGCTAAATAAAACCTAAAATTGCTACTTTAGCAAAGGGTTGGGGTTTTACTGTAATGTCTACGTAGGTTAAGACAGGTCTTAAGACACATCCTTAAATCCCTAACAAGTCTTGCTGACTGATTGGCTTGTTACACCGCATTCAATGAGGTAAGAGAGAACAATTTTGCTCTATGCCTAGGTGCTTAAAAATGTCTGTGCTTGCTCTCGTAATATTTTTAATACAAGAGGAGAAACAACAAAAACTAGCTTGAGAGTAGCAACACATGCGTCTAGTAAAAATCCCTGTGTTTCTTTGGGACTCCTCACAGAAAAAAAAAAATGAAAAATGTGTCCTCCACATTGCTGCTGTGGGAAATCCTCGTGGTAGAGGATAAACAGCACTGTAGCATTACAGCAAGTATAAAGTGGGACTTAAACATTGTCTATATGTGTGTTTGACAGGTTTAACTAATTGTCTGTTTAGTGAAGCATTAGCCATTTCCTGTTGTGTTGACACAGCTTTGTCAATGGCGGTCAAACTTTGCAGCAGAACATGTCACACTCCAGATCGCACTCCAGTTAAATAGCTTTTATTGGGTGACTTTTCGCCAGGCTAAATGGGGATACATTTTATTCGTAGTGTTTGGGGAGAGCCTGAGGTGTGTACGGCCAACATAAGTGGAAAGGCTTTGCAACTTAAAGGAGCCCTTACCTTCCGGCACTATTTTATTACAACTACTGTTTACATCTCCCAATACATCCTAAGTATTTCCATTATTAAGTTTGGACAAATCATTTGCCTGGGGTTCAAGGTAGTATGCCATTGAAACATGATCCTACTGTTGATCTTATTACTGCCAAACCAAACAAGCAGAAATCAATTTCAGCAGGAAAGGTAAAGGAAGAAAAAAAAGAAGAGGAAATTAGATCAAAACGATCGGGGGTGGTGTTTGCAGCTGTGGGTGCAGGAGAGAGGTGGGGCTAAGAGGTATATATGCCACGAGTGTTTGTTCACTGCCCAAACAAGTCGACAAATAGTGAACGGTAATTTCTAAAGCATTAATATATTGAACCTCTCTACAGCGCTGCTAACTCCCACCTCCTGCCCCGGAGGTGAATCAGACACCTTGGATTAGAGTTTTTTTGTATTCATCACATATTGTGCTTGGTTTTAAAGACTCACTCCACACTGTGAGAAAGTATGTTCCAGCTGCCTTGGCACTAACAACGCCTCAAGTCTGATTACTTGACAGTTTAAAGGTTTTATACATCGGTTTTTCATTTCATAGATTGACTTAATAGAGTGTTAATGACAATGCAGATGCTGTTTCTCTAGACTGTACATCCTGTATTTTTTTTACTTGTTAATGGGAAGAATGTACATAGTTAATTAAACATGAAATTAATGTCCTATAAACAAATATTACATTTTATTTTGATTAAACTGAAATTCAGCTTTCACTCTGATCTTCCAAGAAGGTTGGATTGGGAACTTAAAGGTCCCATATTATGCTCATTTTCAGGTTCATACCTGTGTTTTGGGTTTCTTCTTAAACATATTAACATGCTTTAATGAAAACAAAAACATAATTTTACTCATACTGTCTGTCTGATATACCTGTATTCACCGTCCGTCTGAAATGTTCCGTTTTAGTGCCCTGTCTCTTTAAGCCCCCGAAAAAGCCCATTCTGCCTTGATTGGTCAGTGTTTCCGGGTCTTGCACATCTGTGCTCTCACCATCTCTGCACCGTCATTGCAGCTGGGGAATGACTGTACTAGCACTGTAGCAGCACTTTCTACCTCTTTATAATATAGGAATACGGTCCGAACGGCTCATTTGAAGGCACAGTTTCTGAATAAGGGCTGTGTGCATTTTTCTGTGGACTGACAGTTTTGATATTTTCCCCGTATCTATATAGCACCGTAACCTGCTTTATAATCACAAAAAGACATGGGCATCTGACTGTTTACAATAAAGAACATCAAATATCTAGTTTGTGTTAACTTTATTCAAAAATCATCCTAAAATAAACAAAGGTACAGGGTAAAGTACAGTGCTGTGTCCCACTGGACACTAGTACATTTGTTTATCCCAGCAGTGACCTATGCAAGGAGAACTTGCACCCCTGGAGAAAAATGGATGAGAAAAGGAGGTAATAAATTAGCTCTGGGAGGAAATGCAAAGCAGAGGTTCTGGCAGCAGGCCACTTGGAACCCCTATAAAACAGCAACATGCATAGTCTCTCTGCTATATTCCTCTCCTTTGGGTGGCAATGGTGGGGTGAGGAAAGCAGGACAATGCATTAACAGCGTTAATACCAGTTGAGTGATGTCATGGAAAAGCCATGTTTCGCCGGTTCTACCACCACCTTGTCGTCCACCACCTCTCCCCCTTTCTTACGTCCTCCACCTCCTTGTTTGTACATGCAGTGGAGGACAGTTCGCAAATACCCCTACTAATTGGACACAGTATGTTTGTGTGCAAATATGCATGCACGCTAATGCAAACAGGCTTGTGTGCTCAAATGCAAATGCACACAAACACACATATGCATATACACACAAACCGCAAATATTTTGTAGTATTGAAATAGGTTAATCAGCTTGACATTTTAAAGAAAGTTGACAGTGTTTGCAGCATAATAATCTTTATATAATATATGTGGGCTTGTGTGCAGATGTTTGCAGTGGATATTGATGGGAATGTGATCTGTCAATGATGAACGTGAACAGACAAGTCAATGTGAGAATTCCATTGCAAACTTATTTCTAAGCTTATTATATTAATATTACAAAACGAAGTGGGCCATTTGCATTCTGCTTTCACATGATTAAACCCATGGTGCAGAGCCCGCTACTAACATATGGCATATTCCTTAAAGAGCATACATATTTCAAATATGTTAATATGGCGCGGAATATATGCAGTGTGAGGTTACAAAACGCACATTAGAAAGCCATGAATTAATCTCATGAAAAATGCAAACCTGTCTAATTATTCTTTGGGACAATCATCAATTGCAAAACAGCTTCTCGCTTTAAAAAGCGAGAACAAATAGTTGAGGGGGGAAATGCTCGCTCCTCTTCTGCATCAGCATTTTTGTGTTAAACACTGCAGTCTTTATAGCACTGGTCAGTCATGCAGGTTGCTCGAAACCAACCAGAATTCCGAGGGACTTTCGCCCTCTTACATCATGTAGCAGAGACAGTAATGAGTGAAAAAGCGCTTTCTCTTTGTATGCTAATCCTTGGGAATGTGCAGAGGCCCCTAATGTTACACACAGTTGATTTTCCAGCTTTGCTGCTTTAAATAGCTCTCTGAGTGGGACAAGGATCACTAGCATGCTCCTGAATCATGCACACGCACAGTCGTGAGCATGAGTGCTCACACATAGACAAAAAGTTACTAGAGTATGAGCACCATGGCATGCAGTCACTTACCCTTTTGCTACCAAAACTAGTCTGTATATGGGGGCTTTAAAAATGTGGGAAAACCTGTCAAAATAGGCAATAAGACTAATTTACCTAGACAAAAATGCCTTTCTGCTTTTTTCTGGTCTGTCATTTTTGACGTCACAAACGCGTTGAAAAACAGGATTAGTGAACAGAAAGCAGCATGCCAGTGAAAATGTTACGGCCAACTTATTTAAGCGATGTCCGAGCGTTGCTTGCACGGAGACGGGCGGAATTTGCGGCTGAGATGACAAGAGTCCCAGGAGTTACCAACGAAGGCGACATGCTTCACAGCATCGTGCCAGAAAAGAGGCGAAAATTATCATTTATTCCGACTGCTCACACACTTTCAGCATAGCTTTACAACATTTCTAACAGTGCGCCTCGGTCTCCCCGGCTTCTGTCTGGCACGCAGTCCGGTTGCGCACAGCTTTTAACACTGAACAAACAAACAATATCTCACAGTGTAGTGGCCTGTTTCAGGAAGGAGGTTTAACAAACTCTGAGTCTAACCCTGAACTCAGAGTTGATTTACCCTGAGATTGGAAACTCTGAGTTTTCGGTTCCAGAACAGCTGATTTGGCTGCAGCACCACCATTAACAGAATTATAATTCATAATCTTTTATTTCAAAGGGTTTACATCATTCACCTGCAATCCTGTTGAACTCCTTTTTAATGGCTCTTACTGGTTTGTGTCCAGGGAACACTGCAAAAATGTTTAAAACATGTTTCAGAACGAGTCACACTCTTCTGACGGCTCCGCATACAGTGGCTTTACTAATATGCTCCACATCACCAATGTGGTAAAGAAAACTGCATTTTGCAAAAAAACGTAATGTGACAGAAAGAATGTGCTGGGGCGTAGAGCATGTCCACGATGGGTGACGTTAGTGATATGAGGATGGATAAGGTTATTTAGGCTACATAACTGGTAGACTGGGAAGAAAAACGATACCGCTCAAATAGATTTGTGTCTGGAAATGAAAACGCATCTATAGTCAGGGCCTCAATATCATCTCCCGATGCATGTTTAACTCCCTGCAAAGTAATACAGCTTCTTCATTTTGTTTTATGTGATGCCTTTTTTTTTCCCTAATACTGTATCTGTACTGTCTTTTTAGTCTGAGCTTGTCTGCTTCTTGTTTATTGTTTCCTGTGTGTAACACCAAGGACCGTGCTGAAAATAAGTATTTTACTTTAGCATGTCATCCTATGGATTACTGTTTTATTGTCTTGATCCAGAAATCAATCAATTCATCAATGGGATCGTCGACAAAAGGAAATGCCATGTTTAGAGAAAAAAAGAAACATTTTATAGTCTGCTTAACAGTTATTAAACCAACCCTGTTTTTTTATTCATGCAGATAAACTTCGCTAAAATGTGCCTGATACAGACTGAACGAATGAGGAAATGAAAGAGCGCTGCGTCTGAGGGAGGAGACCGAGAGAAACTTGAGGTTTATTGAAGAAAACCTGCTCCCGACCAGGTTAGGTTCACAGGCTCAGTTACTTCTGACGCTGAGGTGAAGTTACCTCTCTTTCTGAAACGGGCTGGAGTTACCCCTCTCTCTCAGGTTTGATTAATGTCCCTTTCTAAAACAGAAAACCCAGAGTTTCCCTCATCTCAGGGTTAACAAACTCAGAGATTTCACTAAACCTGCTTTCTGAACCGGACATCTCTGCGCTGTGTGGCAGTCACCTGATTCCAGCACGTTACTGCATATAAAGGCAGAGTGTAATTAGTCCAACAAGCACCAGCTGAGTCAAATAACTCACCTGACACCGCTCTCATGAGCTATCCCCACACCTGTCTCCCCTGCAGCTGATTGCAAACCACACCCATCTCCACAAAGATAAATAGCCTACAGAACTCAAAAACTATTTACATTCAACACCACACTAATGGCTCAAATGTTTGTTCCAAGGATGAACCTCAAACAATTCAGAACTGACGTTGAAATAAATTGTCAAATATACTGAATAGCGAAGCTCTGTGCCTGTGGCACTAATTGCCTGTTATCTTCGCAGATAGCTAAAGTCTGGCTTTGATTGCATACTCTGTTCGATATGTGTGAAATTGTCAAGGCAGTCAGCCTGTCTGTCTGAATCTGTCACTCACAGCGGTCAGTAAAGATGATGGCATGTCAACACATGCTCCACCAGAGAGAAACAACAAAAATGTTCCTCTTGTGTTCACAACTAAGAACACACAACTTTTAGGCATTTAGGCCTAATACTGTTTGTTACACCAACAGCTAAATAAAACATAGCACCGACGTGTCAGGCTAATGTATCTCTCTACACTCAAGTCAAAACATATTTATCTTAAAACTTTAAAGAACAGCTGCATTTCATCAAACGGGAGCTTGGACCTAAAAACAGCGATCTCACCACTCCTTTACCACTCACAAATCTAAGAGAAGACAGCATTTCTTTGATGCTAGACAACCCAAACGGCAAACATAATACTGACTGCAAAGTGTGAATATTTGTATCTTTTTTTTCTTCTTCCTCTTCTCTTTTTTTCTGCCTGCCCTGCTGTCTGCCTGTGTTGTTTTGAAGCGGTGAATAGATTTAAAAGATGCAGAATGACAAGACAAAGAGCTGGGGAATAGCCCCCGGGCGCTTGTGCTTTAAGTCATGCCATTTCCTTGCATGGCAGGCAGCCCTAAATAAGTTACTTATAAGCATTTATTGATGCACAAGTGTGGCATCTGTTCCTAGGATGCGGTTCTGGATGTAATTAGCTCAGAACCTTGCACACTTCAATCAAGCAACACATTAAGAGATACAACTCCCCCACACCCCCTCCCCTTCAATGTTTCTTACTCATTCCCTCTTTCAATCTCTCTCGCTTGGGTGTTTTACTCAGTCACACTGCGCGGAATCCTCCATGCACAGTAATTACTCCACGATAACCTCCATCATCATTATCGTTATCCTCTCCAGCATTCAGCCAGCATAGTGGGGATTGCTTAACTGTGAAGCCAGGGAGGTGCTGCTGTGGTGTGTTGACTCACTTTGATGACATCATCACCGATAAAGGGACACCAAACAATCATATAGGCACATGAAATCACTCGCTGGTTCAGGCATGAGCTATTCCGCAGAGCCAGATTTAAAACAACCCCTGAAATTCTTTTAATAGGGTTTGTTTCACTGTGTAGGGATTGCTTTGTTGCCCTGTGTGTGCACACACAGACATACTGTATGTGTGTTTGTCTCTGTGTGTCCGTGTGCATGTACTTAGGCACGGCGCAAAGAGGAATTAAATTTGATTAATTTCAGACGGATTTTGAAAATATAAACTATTCATTTTGTTGCATACAACACAAGAGAAGGTTTAAACCTAGCCCAGGGGTAGATCCTTTGTGCTGAGTCCTCTTTGATATTACTGAAGGCTTTTTATTGAGCTCTTGACATGATAGATAAACCATACAGTGGATTGAATGGCCTTCCTCTGCAGCACCCAGTAAATGCCATTTGCCATTAACAATGCTGCAGCGGGGTACATAAACCATTAATATAACCTTTATGACCATGCGGTCTAACTGAGTCCTCTTCTGATGGACGTGTTAGCTGAGGCCTCCTCTCAATACCACAAAAAGACGAATTTAATTGCACCAAACAGATGAGATGACAGACATTAGCTTTTTAAAGGCTGTCGTAAAATGGAGACAGGATGAAAAACATAAGAACTGTTACACCTATCTCCTGCAAACTCAGCCAATAAAAACTGTACCTCACCGTGGAGATATAAAAAAAAAAAGCATCTTGTTGTTTCTATGTGGTCTGACAAAGCCAGGAACAAGCAACAAGGAGTCTATGACCTGCTGTGTTGGTTTAATTGACGGGACAGGACTAGTGCCTCTTCCGAGCCAGGGGTGTGGAGAGGGTGGCGAGTGACAGGCGATCAGTCACAAGATGGGGGGGGGGTAGAGAAAGAAGGGGGGGGGCCACAAACCCTAGGGGGGGGAGAGAAAAAGCGGGGGGGGGCCACAAACCCCGAAAAAAAAAAAAAAAAAAAAAAAAAAACGCCACTCCAACAGGGCCTGGCCATTGATCATCACTGGGGGCCTATCGAGGAAGGGATGTGACTAAAGCAGGCATGCGTGGAACAATGGTCCATAGTTTGGCCGACGTGCTTAAGCAGCTGGGCGTCATTGCCTTTAATAGAAGGGGTAGACTCCCTCTATATGGTCCACAAAGCATTGTCTGTTTCCCCCCACAGACAGAAAAGGTGGTTTTCTGTGAAGGGCTGGACCGACTATCATGTGGTGGCTTTTTACCCCTCAGCCAGCAGTCTCCATCAGCTGAATGGACTTTGTGGCTGACATGGTCTATATGTTTGTGTGTGGATGGAAGGGGGAAGCTGCAAAGGAAGAAAGCTGCCCATTGAGTCACATAGCGAGGGGCGGGGGGGGACACACACAGCATATCACAAGGGAGCATCTGGTAGGAGGAATGTGTACATGATGTCAAATGATAGTCCAAATATAGGCCTCCCTTCATAAAAACCGGCGAGGGTGATAAAGGGCATCCCTGACAAGAAGAGTCAAGATGAAGAGAATCTTGTTTGTGTTGCCTTGTCGGAGAGTTTTCTTAATGGGGTTCGTTGGCAACGCAAACGCAAGATTGGGGAGGTCTTGCCGTCTCGTGACACATGAGTAGGAATGTTTCCATGACCAAGTAAACTGTCTGACTCAAATCGTGCGGTTGGCTCAAGGAACAGACAACACAATAGTGTCTTCCCCTCCCATTCCCTTCAACATCCACACCAAGTATGTCTGTCTGGAAAGATAAAAAAGTTTTGACGAGCATGCGTGCAAATCCTCCTTGATCCGTCCCCTGAATGCACACTTACTGTCAGTGTAAGCCAAGGCATGTTCAGGCACATGGGAGCTCCTAAGAATCCTGTAAACACCTGCTGTAATGCTCTGCAGTTTGAGTACGGGTATCAAATCACCACCTGTCTATGCACAGGTATCAGGGAAGATAAGACCTTATTTCATAAATGTCTTTAAGTGTACTATAAAAAAGGTGTGTATCCAATGTGTGTATTTGGTATTATGCAGCAGGTATTATCCTTAAGGTTCAAGCCCCTGAATCAGGAAAAATCCTGTCCTACCGGCGGAACCAATTAAGTATCATTATATAATTATTACATTATATAGAGATATGGCTGGTATTGCTATCAGTACTGTCTTATTTATGTCTACTATTTTTAGCCCTTAAAACCTTGAACCTCTAAACAGTAGTTCAGTATCCAAGGAATTACGTCCATAATGGATGATTCCGCACCTCATGATTTACATCCATTACCATTGAGTCTGACCAAGTGTTTTAGTTGCCTAACCTTAATCATAGTTTGTTTTCTAAAATCACAGTCTTTCCCAAACCATAACCATCCCATTTGCCATGTGCAGATATTGTAGAAAGCAAGAATTTTTTTAAAAACACTGGCATTGGAACCTAATTAATCATCTAATATTGATGTTCTTGTCTGGCAATATGGTTGTTCTTTTGGGAGAAAATATATATTTTTATTGGCAATTGTGGGTGACGAGTTTGATTAGGTTGCATGGCTGTCATACCGCCACATGTAAGCTGTACACAGCCCTGCATACAATGCTAAGATTAATAACATTTTATAAGATATTTCATTGGAGAATTAGTGGCAATGTTCCCGAACCCTGGCAATAAATGGCTGTGGTCCCAGCCACCAGCCACAGAGCTTCATATAGACCAAGTGGAAGCAGGCAATAGAGGATCAAGCAGCCATTTATCATGCACTTGTCAGAGCTTGACCTCCTTACCATTAGCAGGCAGATGTTGCCCAGCATTCATATGCACTCTGTGTCTGTCAGAATACGCCAGGATCAGTTTGTATGTAGACGTAACACAAACACAAACACATACACACACACACACACACACACACACACACACACACACACACACACACACACACACACACACACACACACACACACACACAATTGTGTATGTCGGTGGGGACAGAGCCCGGGTAAGGTATAGCGAATGGTGGTTGTGGGCAAGTCACAGGGGAACGCTCACCTCAGCTCTGTAACCCCTACTTGGGTGACCTTTCCACCAATCTTTTAGCCTCCCCCCCCTCTCTCTCTTTCTGTCCCTTGGGGTCTGGCGGACAGAGATCTTCCCAAGGGGGTCCTCCTTTAAGCCACCTGACTATTACCTGTGGACTGAGCTGTCACAGTTCGCTACCTGCACTGGGGAGATACAGCACACACACATTAACACACATACATATACACACTGTGCTGGTGACACCCTGAGGGAGCGTTGTGGCAGGGGGGAATGAGGCTTCCAGGGGACCCAGCAGCTCTGGGGAAAGAGAGCATGCCATCAGTTAGGAGATGGCCATGTGCTGGCTGTGACATAATCAAGATAGCAGTAGCAAACAAACTATGTCTTAGGGTGATACATGTAGGAATACTTTGCCAGTAATGAGCATTTATTATGAGTCACTATCATAGGAATAAGCAAAACAGAAAAAAGGTGAGGTTAGCTGTTTTTTCAGATAAATTGGAGTTTATATTTTAACAGAGGCTAATAGTTGCACATAGCTGAATAATAACATTTGTTATTTTTAAGTAAGATTAAGTCTTCAATTCAGCAGATAACTATGAATGAAAATATAAAAAATAAATGTGATATTATTGGAAACTGAGAGGATTTGTCTGATAACAAAATATGCATAAAAAGTGTATGACATGGAAGGATCACAAAGGAACAGGGCAATAAAAGAACAAGGCTATTTTAATGAAGTTAAAGTCAGCTTTTTGAAAAAAAAGGCTGGTTATGAGTTAATTTACATCAAAATTACTATTAATTGAAATCAACCATTCATTTCTGAAGGTTGTCTGTGTAACAAGAAGGCAATGCTCATAACAAATACTTTTTTTCTAGCAAATGTAGATAAATTATCTACAGGTTGGTCTTGAAACAATCTGCTCACCCTAACCCCCACACTATCCATCATCGTCAACGCTCCACACATCACTGCCCTTTCTTCCGTTGTCCTATATTGTGAGTATTGATGAAACAAGTACTTGGCAGCTAATTTAACAATGCTTAGCATTTGTGCATGCACCCTTGCATTTAGAATATTTTACCTTGTTTAGTTGAACTGCCCTTCATCACGTTGTTTAGTCTGACAACAAGGGCTCTGCTAGCATCTCTGCAGCTCTTCACACCCTCAACCCCCATCCTAAAAAAAATGTGACACAGGGCACGTGAGGGCTTTAGGGTCATTAAAAAAGCCCAAGTGAATCATTAGCTTGGTTTGGTGCCAGCCAGGGCTAACTCATTAGCTATGTCAATGATTTGCCCTCCAGACCTCTATTTTAAATACATCAGAAATTCACCATTCAGCTAGGTTTTTAAATGATAATTGCATTTCATGGCTCGCTATAAACTCACTAGCCAGTTTTTGCCATAGTCCTGCTGAGCTACACTTGGCCTGGCTGTGGCAAAGTGGCAGTTCAAGTCTTTTGTCCCAACTTGTTACGCCCCCAATGTGCCGGCTTTTGCTATCAAGGGAAGTCAGGCGTCCTAGGGCCACTGTAACTTTATTAAGCACAATGCCAACCCTATGTAGCGCCCAAGACAGGGCAGGAGGGAGGTGAGATGGACAAAGCAGACCATTGTGGGTGAGGTTGGAGGAGTAGTGTGGAGAACCACATGCTCCTTTCCCACACTTATCAGTTGGGGCCAGCATCCGAAAATAACAGCTGATGGCTAATAACAGCAAGAGACAGCAGGAAGTAACAGTTTTGATAGAGTGAGCATGCCACTGTTCTTTGTGTTGAATTACAACAATTAACAATTAACAATTAATTTACATTTTTCTGAACTGATATCATAAGACCAGCAAATATTGGCCCAAGTAGAAAGAGTAGATGTAGTAGATGTTTTCATGCTTCATGTAGCCTATTATTCGGTGACTCTTCACAAATTAAGGACAGTGAACAACAACTTTTTATAGTTCGATAATGCTTTTGCATCTCCTGTAAATAATATTCAACACTGTAATATGTGTCTGTACTTTCTGTCAATTTGTTTTTAAGGGGTGAAGGATTCAGAGAAATACAAGAAAAAGAGGCAAAGGTCAGTGGTTGGTTTTTATTTCTTAGTTTTTAACGTTTTAACACCCACTGTTTAGCTCATGTATTGCACTATGTGCAACTTTTACAAACTTCTGTAGTAGTATAAAGAGTTATATAATTAGGAACATGTAATAAATCAATTACTCGTCTTTTTAGTCTATTTAAAAAAAGAACGCCCTGTCGTAAAAATAATCCAGGTATAATGCGCGACAGAGTATACAGCTGAAACCCTATAAAATATGGTTTATTTAAGGGAATAGATAAACCATGAATTCATATGTTATTTGCCACATCTGTTTGATCTAAAACCAAAAAAGTAGTTATGGAGGGATGAAAGTAAACATACAGCTGAGATTCAGGTGACACTATATTGAGCACAGTGTACTCAATACATGTACATGTAAGCATCAGTTTGATTTTAAATGCATCATGTTAAAGTAGTCTGCTTACATACTTTTTTGCACAGTACATTTGCACAGAAAGAAGTTGTTGTTGTTGCAAAGGAACAGTGTGCTGAAAGGTTGTACCCTGGTGCAAAGCACTGACCAGCGAGGTCTCTAGACAGTGGAGGAGAGAGAGACGCAGAAAACTATCTTCTGCCTGTTTCTGCTTTACCTCTTCTGACATGGCCTGACCCCACCATCGATCTCCTCTCCGCACAATGGGCTTCCTCCTGAAGAGCAGACCGGTGTGTGTGTGTGTGTGTGTGTGTGTGTGTGTGTGTCCTTTCCTGGCAACATCTTTGGTTCTAACCAACATGCCCCGAACTCTCCAGGACAAGCCTCCAAGGCGTTTTCAGGGCTAATTGTGATGTTCATGAAATGTTGCTACAGCATGGACGTTGTACTATCATGCTAATATAGTTTTTTTTTAACAATTTTATCAAACTGTAAATGGAAAATGGTGGAGACACATGAGGCATATCTTTATTTTAAATATAGTTGTGACATTAGATTCTTCTCAATTTTAGTGATTAGTAGTCATCACCTGAGCAGTTTCCTGTTTCTTTTCTGTGATTTTCAGGAACATTTACCCATCACCCATTTACCAGCATGGAGAGCAGGTTTGTGTGTATGCTTGTCAACATCAATGACAAAAAGCAAGTTGATTCATCTTACCACACACACATGCAAATAGTCACGCAGGCTTGTATGCACACAAACACTGCCCACTCGTCTTATCTTACACTGCTTGTTAGTAAGTAAATACAGTACAGTGAGTAAACCAGGACCCCTGCCAAAAACGAGAACGAAAAAAATCTAAATGAAGAGAGGAAGAAAATGAAATGAAATTGAGAGAGGGCGAGGAGAAAGGGATGGAGAGGGAGCTGTTTGGGCCCAGAAAGTGACTTAAGATAAAAAAAAAAAATAACTGGTCACGCGACACAGAACAGATCTGGGCGCTGCTTCTCTTGCCCCAGGGCTCGGCCTGCCCAGCCAGAGAGAGAGAGAGAGAGAGAGAGAGAGAGAGAGAGAGAGATAGAGAGAAAGGGGAGGGTGAAAGAGAGGAGGGGTGAAGAAAATGAGAGAGGGTTTAGGGGATGGATGGATGGATGAGGGACTGGACAGAGTGAACAAGGGAGAAGGTGGTGGTAAAGGGCAAAAAGCTGTAAAGCTCACAAAGGGAGGTAGAAAAGGGGAAAATGTACAGGGGTGATTGGAGGGGTAGGGGGGAGAGCCAGTGTGTGAGGACTGAAAGTATGAATGATAGAGAAAATGAAGGGTTGTATAGCATATAAAAGAGATAAAGGACTAGAGAGTGTGTGAGAGAAAGAAAAACAGAAAGAAAGAAAAGGAGAGGGTGTTGTTTAATGTATGGGCTCTTGCTTACTATTGTGAGACCCCCTGAATATGCTGCAGGCAAAATAAAACCATCTTTTGTGATTAATTGGAAAAAAGCGGACTATGATAAACCGACTGCACAAAAGCCAGTGCATACAGTAATATAAATACTAAATGAGTACCATAGAATGCGATCCAAATAGCTGGCAAGAGGGTAAAAGCAAGGTAGGAGTGTTCAAAGCTCTTAATGTGTATTCAACTGAATTAATGCATTATATATAGCTCTTTCCCTTCCTCTATTTTTTTTAATTATATATGGTGAAGTCCGTGGGTCAACTTCTGGTTTCTGAAAACATAGCTGCACAAAGTCAAACTGACAAATACTCATCATTGACTGGTAAGTCTGTATAAGCTTTTGGTTTTGTGGTGTCAGCCACAGACTTAAAGACTTATGCTGCCACTGAGATACAATGTAGTTGAATGATATTTTGGATTTGGGTGCTTAAAACATCCAAAACACACATTAAACTCTCTTACATCTCTTTCCAGAAATGTATTTTGTCGTTATATATGATTCAACCTCACTGCCAAACATTACATGCAATTAGTATAAAAACTATAGTTTCAAGTACAACGGCCAATGTAGATCTGAAAACCCTGCCAAATAAAACAGAAACTATCTGCATGGAGTTGGAAAATATGCTTTTTGGTATTTGAAGTGACCGTTTAAATAAGAGAAAATCCTATCTAAATTAACCGCCAACATCTCCCACAGTACAGTTTCTGGCAGTTGTCTTTGGCGAATTTTGCCCCTGATAATTTTATTGTTAATCTTGTGAATCAGCAGACTGTGTCATCAGCTCTCAGGACATCCCCACAACCCGATCAATAGTCCAAACACCTCCATCACTGAGGGGGGGGGGGGTCTCGTTTTAAAGTCCATGGCTAACAAGCAGCTGGAGCAAAACATCTTCAGTCCCGCCTCTGCAACTACGTAAAAAACTTTTTATTCTCTCTGTCAATGTGCAACTGACTGACAACAGTGTGTTTCCATCCTGGCACCATATGCCCTGCATGCTGCTTAACAACCTCGTCAGTGGAGTCTGCAAAGGACCATAAAAAATAGGCGACCACGGATAACGCCTGATGGCCATTCTTGGCATCAGGAGGGGGGTCCCCTCCTCCTGAAGCAGGGCTAATTAACCGACAGGCTTATCTAATGATACCCTATCTCTCTCTTTCTGTCTATCTCTCTCGCTGTCAGCCTAGGCCCCCCTTAGACACTTCTCCCTGCACGCTGACATTGTTTTCTATTATTATTCAGGCACTGATGCCTCTGTAAGTAGTAAAACGCCTGTTGACCATTCAGTGGCCAGTGGAGAGGAGAGCTGGGGCTGCAGATAATTAAAAGTTCCCCAGGTCTTGGGCCCTCAGGGGTGAAATGGAGGGGAGGAGCTGGGGGGGTTTGAGGGGCTGAAACAGGGGCCCTCAGTGGTAGTGGTGTACCGGTCGCTCTTTTGGGTAGCTGCACCAGCAGAACAGCTCTGAGATTCAGTCTGATTAGTTTTTCAAGGCATGTGTTCCAAACCCATAATTGACAGTATGCTAAATTCTGAAGTGTAGAGTAGTGATAAGGTTGTACAGATAAAACCGGATCTATACCTGCCGAAAATGTAAGGAAAAAAACATCACAGCTACACTGAAACAAAGCATCAGAGAAGATATCCGCACAATAAAATGTAAAAAAAACAAAACAAAACAAAAACAGAGCAAAACATTACAGATCTCATGGATTATCAGTTTTGCACCCTCTGGTTCTTGCAGGCTTTTGGCTAATGTGCGTATCACTTATCTTTTACAGCCTGATATTGTTAATCTGACTGTGGCTCTAATATGAAAATTAAATATGTTTGTTTTGGATCTTTCAGTTTGACAACGAGCTTTATATTTCTTTGTATTTCTCCTTGTATGTATATTTTGTTTGTACCGACATTTTGTGACATTTCAACATCTCTTATATTAGTTAGTTTTATATTTACATATTTACATCATGACTAATACAATGTTTGTTGTTCTCATTTTGTTATACAAAATACTTAATCCCCACCCCAACACACAACACAGTGAAGCAACGACTGTGGCCACAGAGCCCCTCTTCTCCGATCGATCAGCTGATTAAACCTCATTACTGATTGGCTCTGAGCCGATTGCATCCCATCATCAAGAAATCACCTCTAGCCCCGAGGCTTGTGTGTGTGTGTGTGTGTGTGTGTGTGTATTTGTGTGAGGATATATGATGGAGGCTGTCACAGCTCACTCGATTACTGCGAGGTGATGAGGGGGAGGGTTTGACCATCACAACACACACACACACACACACACACACACACACACACACACACACACACACACACAACACACACACACACACACACACACACACACACACACACACACACACACACACACAAATAGAAATGCACACACTATCCAGGGTCAAAGAGGTGTAAACAGAGAGCTAGAAATCATATTGCAGAAGATTTCTTTTGCAACAATCTCCATTGGCCGGCCACTCTTCTACACTTCCTCCCTCCCTTTTCTTCCCGCCCTGATTCCCCTCCTCCTTTTTTAGGAGGCAGATTTAAGCTGGGTCAAGCAGAAACGCTAGCCCAGTTTCCGCTGCTATGGCCGATAAGGCATTGTACCTTGGCCCAGTAAACAATGGGATGCCATCTGTCCATTAGTGAGAGCACAGCGTGAGGAGAGAGCGAGGGAGAAAGAGAGAGAGAGGACCCATTAGTGGGTCCAATGTGAGGGCAACTTGAAACACATGAATGGGAGAGCTCCTCAGCGAGGAGTCAAGCAAGTTGCTGTAACATTTGGGCGATGAAGAATGAGGAACCTTGAAATTTTGCCACATAAATATTTGGCATTTTTTAGCTGTTATTCCACTGTGCGCTCATTTGGATGAAAAACGAGTTCTAGAAATATTATAAAAACTAGATCTTGGAATTAGGGATGCTCTTTATGAGGGTCTCAACATAAAAATTAAACTAATTCATAACTTTTTATCATGAATTTGGTCCTAAAATTTTCCAAAACCCATTCATAAATCAGGATTCCTAACATCACAACTCTGTGGGCCTCTGAGGCTTAGTCAGCTAAAGAGGTGAACACAAGTATAGCCTGGGGCGATGTGTGTCTGCCTCCAGCCATGACTCCAGAAGGACCACTGCAAAATATCCCCCAGAGGGTCAATTATATCTGTAATTAACTTTCACATGGAACATTAAAGTCAAAAATCTTCCATCACAATAATAACAGACACATTACATAAAAAGTCTCACAGTAGTCTAACGAGAGAACCATTCTTTGTATTTTGTGATGGAGACATTGCTTATATGAGGCTCGGATCAAAGGCCTCTTCCTGTTGGAGCCCATACTGTAAACTAAGTGAGTGGGTGCCAGCTGTAAATTAGCACATTTTACATATTTCAGGGCAATATGAATGAAAACAAACAGTTACACAAAACATTTATTGGCTGCTGTAATAAAGCACTTTAGTCCCATAAGCAACAAATTCATCTATATACAGGTAAAGGTGTATCAAAACCTTTTTGTCTCATATTCTCAGCGACAGAACTTAAATGTATAAATCCATTTTTTAAAGGGTTTTCCCCATAATAATGTGAAGACTCATGTTTAGACGCCCGATCACTGGTCTCTCTCCCCTGCCTTTTCTCTGTCTCCCTCTGTCTGTACCCATCGTCTGTGTTCCTCTTCTCTTCTATCCACATTCTGTGTAACTCCATTTTGCTCTCACACACACCCGGGAAACTACTAGAAGTGGTAGCTTCACAGCTTCTCATCAGAGTGAAGGAGTAACAGGTACAAATGTCTGCTCTTTAGATGACACTATGCGGTGCAGTCCTGGCACTCTAGGGACACTGTGGAAGTGCTGCAAAGGAACTGATCTGAAAAAACGCTTGTGTGTAAGTGTGAGAGTTTGAGAGAGTGTAGTGTGCGCACTTGAGTGAGTGTGCAAGTACATTCATGCATATTACAGATGTCTTTTTAAGTATGCTAATGTGTGTTTCACACACGTGCATAAACTTGGACATTTGTGCATATGTATAGATGTGTGTACATGTGCATACATGCTTTAGTGTGCCTTGGACTGACTGTGGGGGGCCGTACACACATCTCAGTTCCATCCCTTAGGCGAAAAAGCTCTTCCAGAGTGTTTTCACTAAACAATCTATTTCTTGCTTAGGTTGTAACTCTTCCAAAAAAGTGTTGTTTTGTGCTGCTAAAATGTGACAGGGTGTAGTACATGCTTGAATCACGGCACGCGTTGACAAGGAAGCAGTTTTGAGTAGAATTGTAATAATGTTAAGCTGTGTGGCACTGTAGAGGAGCATACATGCTCCGCTAACACTCCACAATTGGGTAGAGTTTTCAAAAGCTAAGTCGGCAGTCAGCTTTCAACGGACTTCATGTGGCCAGAGGTCATATAACTTTGAATCCAAATGAAAGAACAATGCAATTTGACGAGAAAACAAATAAGGAGTTATTGAAATTGGGCACATCAGTAAAATAAAAATTAAATGAAGTGCTGTGTAGAATGGACTTTGTGACTGAAAAGCCAGCACGTTATTTCCATCTGTCAGTGTAAAGCACACGTATGCTAGTTGCTTAAGCAGGATGAGTAGATATTCAGAGAGAAAGAGATAGAAAAGGGGGAGAAATGTGTGTTAGGACTGAAAAAGACAGGCCGCCAGAGAAAGGGTGGAGAGACAGAGAGCCTGAGGGAGGATGGGGAAGGAGGGGGAAGTGGAGGGCTACCTGCTGCGAAACTTCAAAGTCCAAGCTGTCACCTACATTATTTGACCTTTCACCCCCTACAAACCCCATCATCATATTATTGTCCCAGTGGGTTGTATGTCTGAACCACTCTCTGGTAAAGGAAGAACATTTTTAAATCTACCAAAGAAGAAAACTAGACTTAGGAAAGGACAGGAAGAGGACAGAATTTGGGATCTTCCTGTCCATCCTTCTATAGATTTACATTCCTTTATCTATTTTCTCTCTCTCTCTCTCTCTCTCTCTCTCTCTCTCTCTCTCTCTCTGTCTGGGCTTTTCTTTTACTCTATTTTTCTCTCTCTCTCAATCTCCTTCTATCTATCTTCTTGTGACGGTGGTAAAGAGAAGATGCCTTAAAATGATTAGAGTTAAATAAACGGAGGCCTCAGGGCCTGGAGACAGAGCTGATGTGAAATCAGATGCTATCAGTCAGGTGAAGCCTGGCTCACCTGGCTCCACAACAACATGAATAACTGCCATGCCCGATGCTAAATTATCAGGATTTACATCGTTTTTTTTAACCGTAACATGAAACCAAGAAAGTGTGAGAAAAATGAGAGGAGGCAGCTTCCTCAACTCAACTCCTCCCACAGAGACAAAAAGAAGAACATCCAGTGTAGAGCTATGTGAGTGTCATTGCTTAGATTCTAACCTCCCACCACCACACACTTACCCTGTCATATGCAGAAAATACACCATCACTGCTGATCTGATCAAGTTTTCATCCGGCTTATCAGTGCGAACAATATGCGGACAGATTACCATAATTGAAAACGATCAATCTCCTGCAAAGCTTTATTTTTCTCAAGCTCAGTTTGCCGTAGAGATATTCCAAGATTGCTGATAAACGGATCAACAGAGGCCACGCAGGCTGACAGGCCGCAGAGCCATTTATACGTCTAGGTACATTACTGCAAGATACAGCAAAGGCAACTGAAGCGTTCCCATGTCAACTGCAAGCAAGTGAATTTGTACAACGCAGACTGGAAAATAGCAACACATTCTTAAATGAACTGTACAAAATAAGCACATACTGAACCTTTCAGAGTGGTTTACAGTAAAACAGGTACTTGTGTACACACACATATACATTTTAAAATACTTTAAAATCTGTCACAAAACCACAGGAGTTCTGTTTATGCTTCTGTTTAATCTCAGTTTTTGTTAGAAGGTAATCACTAATGATGTCTGACGTCATGCCTGAGTTGTCATCCATCTACTGTGTGTGTGTCTGCACGCGTTGTGTGTATGTCTAAGGTCATGCCTGGATGGCTATCTATCTTTTTGTGTTACAGTGCCTTAGGGAAGATACTGAAATCTGATAAGCCAAGCAGCAGCGTAAATACCTGGCTCCTTTAACATCACTGCAAAGGGGCCACACCTTGTTGGTGATTGTGTGTGTGTGCGTGTGTGTGTGTGTCTGTCTGTTTGTCCGTGTGTGCATGTAATCTGTAAAATTTCTTGTAGCACGTTGCACCAAAATTGGTACATAAATATTTTATCTGTGAGAAAGCATGTGTGAGACTCGACTTGATCCTATAACTGTCGTCTTTTGTTCTTTGGGTGATACTCATCAGTGACCTCCACACCAGCACACACCTCTGCTATGATATTAATACTGCTTCTTATTACATTGCAGCTATACTCTCGGTGTAACCAACTGACAGTCACATCTATTGTCATCACTGTTTAAAGGTCCCATATTGTAAAAAGTGAGATACCGTGTATTGTTCTTATTATAAAGCAGGTTGAAGTGCTTTGTAAAAACTGTGAAAGTATTAAAACGCTTATTCCA
This sequence comes from Perca fluviatilis, assembly GCF_010015445.1. Classification (NCBI taxonomy): domain Eukaryota; kingdom Metazoa; phylum Chordata; class Actinopteri; order Perciformes; family Percidae; genus Perca; species Perca fluviatilis. The sequence goes on along the minus strand of NC_053133.1, from coordinate 11,287,196 downwards.
CTGAGAAATACATACAGTCCGTATTCAGAAACTGTGCCTTTAAACGAGCCGTCACGACTTCTGCACAGTTGTGATGTCACAACTATACTATAGGTAGAAAGTGTTGCTACAGTGCAGTTCCAGTCATTCCCCGGCTACAATGACAGGGAAGAGACACAAAGAGATGTGGAAGAACCGGAAACACTGACCAATCAGAGCAGACTGGGCGTTTCTCGGGAGGGGGGCTTAAAGAGACTAAAACGGAGCGTTTAAGACAGAGGGTGACTACAGACAAATTCAGACAGACAAAATGATGTGTTTTCTGAACATTAAGGCATGTGAAGATGTTATATAGAAACACAAAATACAAGTATGAACCTGAAAATGAGCATAATATGGGACCTTTAAATGCTATTTGAAATTAACCATTCTCACTTTTCAAAACACAAAAGAGCAAAAACCTTTCGGCATCCACAGTGTATGACATAGGACATGGACAGTATATATTAAAAGTATGTATGATGTTTTTGGTATTTTATTTTATACACTTTTAATACATATTTTATAACACTTTGCGTCTTCAATTTCTGGGTAACCGGGTGCTGTAAAACATCTGCCCTGCTGAAGTGACAGAATTTCAACCATCTTACATCGTATACTGTATTCTAATATGTTTGTGTATGTCTCTGTGCACATTTCTTTTGGAAACAGAAACACAAAAAACAGTATTGTTCATGATAAAGCTTTGTGCCACCTTGTGAGCCTCTTCGTGCTTCACCGAGGAGTGCAGCAGAGCTCGATGGCATGGAAAAACAAACATGCGGCAGAAGCATGAAACCGCACTATAGCGGGTTGTTGTATCTAGATGACAGTGAATGAGAAATGCTCATTATAATTTTTCAACAACTCTCCGCCTTTGTAAAGACACTTTACCTCCAAAGTGCTCCAGCAGATCTGTTCAGTAGTGGATAGGGCATGACTGGTTATACTGGGCAGCTCTCCGCTGGGAGTTGGAGTGCAATCTTTCCACAGGCTATTGCCATGAATGAAAAAAAAAAAAAAATCTTAGTCTGTTTAGCAGCTTATATAAACACATTTTATTTATTGCTGACAATCCAAAGTAGACTGGTATTTCATTCTCTTTTATAGATATGTTTGAATTGAAAATGCAGGTGGTTTGTGCAGACCTGCAAGAGCACACCTGTGTCTGTACGTGCACATGCCGTGATATACACACACACACACACACACACACACACACACACACACACACACACACACACACACACACACACACACACACACACACAGGTCTTAGTGTGTGTGTGTGTGTGTGTATGGAGGTGTGTGTGATTGCGTGTCCAGGAAGTAAAATCCAGTGCCTATTGTTTATCCCCTGCTAAGTGTCTAAATCCAGGGGAGCAGGCTCGGGCAGGCTCTTAAGACAGAGACCTTTCTCATTCAATCATTATTGGGCGCTTTGATGTGTGACCCCTGCCCCTCACCCTGGAAAAGGAGAAATTAACCACTAGGTAAGTTCAGGGAGTCTTACTGTGTGTCACATTAAAGTGCACATGCACTCAATTACAATACACACTCACGTATATACAAACGCATGCTTACACTGTCCCATGGATGCATATGTAAGCAATCACGCATGTATACACGCACACACACACATGGCTCTGCCTGGTATTCTCTTTACAGATAAATCCTGTTTTGATATTTGCAGTCAGATGGTTTATCTGCCTGAGAATCATGTGGCTTGTTACAGTACTTTTTTGAAATCACAAACATTAGCCAAATGAGGGCACCAGACATGTTGTGTAACTTCTATTCAAATCACCTTCAAACTATTTAAATGAAAAACGCTTGGTTCTAACAAACAAAGATGATGAGCAAAGACCTTAACTGAAATGTGCTGCTGTTGCACCTTTGACTCTTTGTCAGTTAGAATCAACTCTACCTGCATGTCTTAATGGCTCTCTCTACAATCCAATTCCCTGACCCCTCTCAGGTCAAAAAGTCAGATGACTGCTGCATGAAGAAAAAAAACAGGAATTATCCTCTAAACCCCCTGCAAGACTCTTTCAAAGCTGCAGTCATCACTTTCTATCCAACATCTAAAGACTTCTATTCTTCTCTAAGATGTGTAGATGCAGTTTGGGTTTGGAGACATTAAGTTAGTGCTGAAGAGGAGGATCTGCGTTCCTTTCTTTACCTGGCTAAGGTAGATGGGACCAGAGTATTACTGCAGCACTTGAGCGTGCGATGATGCTGATCCACTCAGAATGTGAACCCGTGACCCTGACCTGCACCTCTCACGCCCAAAAGCAGCATCCTCCCTTTCGAGCCTCTCCCATGACACATTCACGCGCTAAAGCCGAGCTATAATCTACCTTGGCGCTGCCTTAGACAACAGCGATGTCTAAGAGCGTTTTGTGCCGAGCTGCCCTCCATCTCCAGTCATCAACGTTGTCATTTTTTTTTTTTTGTGTGCAGTTGACAGCTTTCTGTAGCTAATCGCCCACCCACCACCCACCTCACTAGTTCTGGACAGGATCACGTAGCGTGCCAAGTGTGCCTCTCCTTGCCGTTGTGAGCTGTGTCTTTGTATCAGCATTACTGAGGATTTAGAAAAGAACTGTGATGATGCCAGCACACTTGATCTGTTACGGAAACACATGTGGATAGTCCATGTGGCAAAGAGACACTGCTGACTTTTGTTTACATCTCTGCAGATGCCGTGAGAACAATGAGGATCTATTAAAACCACATTGTCGATACATGCGAATGTCTGGCATGAATCGGGGAGGATATTTTCAATACTTACTTTGTGTTTGCTTTTTACCCCGCATCTTTTTTGTCTTTTTTTTTTAATGATTCCCATGTCTGGCCCCACATAAAGCACTGGAACTACTTTTCTGTTGAAAACCTTAACTGCACAGTACTATTTAAGGGCATTTAGTGGTTTGTGGCAACTGACTTTAAATTGCAAAAACATTTGCACGGCATTACTCCCTCGCCTCGGAAAGTAGTTTCTAGATCAGGGTTTTATTGTGTTTGTTGATGACTGCCGTCTTTTTATGTGTTTTGCTCCATTGCTTCACTCCCTGCCCATTTTGGAGGAAAAAACAAAGGAGGAGGGGAGGCATTCCACTTGTTAATTCGCTGATCTCACCAACAATCGATTGAGATGTGTTTGTCACTGTTACGGCAGATTGAATGGCCCAAAAAAGAACATAGAGGCAGTAAAAGCAAGGAGAGTTTAATCTGAAGTTGTGAATGACAATATTGATTCGCCTTTTCTTCTTTGACAGGGCAGGATAGCGATTCAGAATCAAAGGTAATGGGCATTATAACTGTCACAACATGCAGTTTTTTTTGTCTCTCCTCTGCCTTTTTATTCTTTTCCATGTTGTCGTCTGTATCTCCTTTTTCTCCCGTCTACACTGTCATATTTTTCAATAGCACATTTATCCTTGTCATTAGGAGAGAGTTTATTGGAAGGACAAGATTTAGGAATTGGTCATTGTTCTGTAAAAATAGCAGTTAAGACAACATGTCATAAATAATAGTGTAATAGTTCTGGTATGAAATAGCATCCGCTTCTACTGTACATCTCCTGGCTTGTTTTACTGTAGATCTAATGCAAATGTTTCACGATAAACATTAAATGTTACCCAAGTCTACATTAACAGACATTAACTTTAATTCTAATGCACACAAGTGTGGCAGCAGAGCACAGCTCAGTGCAGCCTGCACCAGAAGGAAGCTCATCTCTGTGAGTGAGAGTGGAGGTATTTGCCTTTAGAGGGCCTTGTGGACACATTAAGGCCTATTTACATGTCTATAACGCCAACAGAGAACCCCATCTCTGCACTTAGGCTCAGTGGAGCCGTAGTTTTAAACATTGCAGGGAAGCAGAGCATTGAACGCTGCCTGACTCTTTTACAGAACAAGTAATGAGTCCCCACGATAGCTTGTTTTGGATGATTTAAAACTCTATATTAACCGTCAGCATGAGGTTTCTCTGTCATTTTTCTCTTGAAAGGAGTTATTGCCTGTATATTATTACTCTGATTGGCCTTTTCAAAACAAACGTCCCCAAGACGTTTTGAAAATTTGCAAAAGTAACAAAAATACTAACCAACAAGAATAACCTGTGATGTGCTTAATTGACCTCAGCGTGGAATCTCTATCTCTTGTTTACACAATTATGCAAAATTATGGCCTTTCTTGACCTTTCGCTGGGCCCCTCCCATGTCGCTTTTTAGAAAAATGTTACCTTTTTCTTCCCCTTTTGTCCCGACCACCACAATTAAGGGCCACGGCTCTGAATAACAAAACAGGGGCCCCTCCTTGCAAGGTAGCCTTAGGTTGTGTTTACACTCCAGGACATCAAAGGCATTGCTGAACTTTTCCAAGCCCCTCCTGCTCAGGTAGTAATCCCAAAGTATAATCTCTTTAAAAACTGTAAAACCCATTAGAGTGACACCGTCTAAATCCTCACAGAAAAGAGAGAGAGAGAGCAGGAGAGAGAGAGTAGGAAAGTAAACTTTGTGGGCCTCTAAATTGTGACAGATGCCTATCAAGTGGATTTAGAAACGTGGCGAGGAAGAGGAGAGATTGCATGTTTACTCTCAAAATTTCCTGGGACATGTTCGCAATAATTGGCTCGATGGATGGTTGTTTCCTGAGCAAACATGCTATAGGTGCTTTAAACAACATAATGTGTGTTTAAAGAAGAGATGTAATGGTGTTAATTTGGCCTAACTGACTCTAAAACAACAGCCAAGCCAGTAAAACAAACAAACCTCCTTAGCTGCCCTGCCTTTAGGGGGGATTCAAAGCATAATTCAAACTCAAATAAATATTGTAAATCGTTTGCCACCATCCTATGCATTTGGGATAGAAGTAACTGCTGGTGCTACTTTAATATGCTTGTATTAGTTAAGTGTTTATCTTTGCTATCTCACAACAGTTATTACAATAGTTAGCTAAACTACTAATTCGTACTTACCAATAATTCCTGCTTAACATTTCCTGAGTAAATATGAAGAAATATTGCACTAGGGTCACAGGCAGGTTGTGGGCCAAAGAGGTCAGCAGTTTGCACATGGTGGCATGGAGATGACACTCCTCCACTCTCCCTGCAATCCCAATCACTCACTTCTTTTAACTTTTTCTCTCCTTCTCCGCTTTTCTTTCCCTTTTCTTCCACTCCTTCCCACTCGCACATGCACTGAACCTCACCTTTACTTCACATTCCCTCTCGATTACACCACACACACAAATATATGTACAGTACACACACTCACACACACACACACACACACACACACAGACACTGTCCAATCATCCACTCCACATGCAGCGAGCAACTTTCTAAAAGCCATAAATCCTGGGGTGAAGAAATATTCCATTTCTACGGCCCCTTGCTGTGTATAGTCCCCTGGCCCTAGCTCTGCCATGCCATATCACAATCAATTCCATAAGCTAAACTGGGGTGGAAGGTGCTGTATGAAGGTCAGACAACCCACTTTGACTGCCATCTGAGCGTGAAGCACTTACCCTCCACACCATGTCCAAACTAGCTGCCAAGCAAAACCTTACAGTAATACACTACCTCCCAGCACTGCAACTCCCTCTTACGGTTCACCCAACACAGATCTTTGAATTCCAGATCCTGAAAGCAGATACTCTGTGCATTTATGTATTGATTTTCATTTTGTGTGTATCATTAAATTTGACCTTTTTGATGCCAAACAGTTACAGGACCCAGCAAAAATGTATTCTCATCAGGGTGGAAGCGCCTTCCACCTCAACAGACTAATGAAATGATTTTAGGTGGGTTAGCGGCTGCTTTAGGCAGGGTGACCCACCCCATTTATTCAATCGTAAGGGAAACTCTGGGATACATTATTGCCTTTAAATGAGGAATTCATTTACAAAAAGACATTGTTGAATAATAAATGACTGGATAAAATGTGGAATTTACATTTTATTGCAGGGTTTGAAACTTTCAAAAGGGAAACCTCAACAGGTCTGATTATAATATTTTGTAAAAAGGTCACCATTGGTGTAAGCTTTTTTTCCTTTATGTTTATCATCTGTCTTTATTATCCCTCCTTATTTTGCTGACTTACCACTGTATATCTTACCACTGTTTATTTAGCTTTCTCCTTTTTTTGCCCTTTCCCTGTTGACCCTCAACCTCTCTCTCCACTTACTCACCTGTCTGCCTCTCTTCCCTGCCGTGCCCCAGCTTAGTTACCCTGCAAAGCACAACTGTATGTGATGGAGAGAAGCACTGTTTACCTCCATGTTCTTGATTAAACCCGGGCACAGAGAAAGAGACGGTGAGTATTTTATTTAATGAGCGTGACGAACGCGAAGGTGTTCTCGTAAATCATCACATGGTTTACAAACTCAATAAGTAAGGGCTTCCTGCCTCAGCCAGCTAGGCCAGCGCGCACCTAAATTATTAACGAAGCTGGGGGCCCCCAGAGGCACAACTTTGATGATGTTATAAACAGGGGAGAGGACAAGGTGCCTTCTCAGCAAAAGATTATAGGACCTCCCACCTCCCCTCGAATCCCCGACCCCCACACACTCACTCCTAATTACCTACCTCCAATGGTGAGAGGGAGAGATAGAAATGGAGGGGGGGGGGGAAACATTCCTTTCCTCATTATTGCTCTGTAAACTAATGGAGACTGTACAGTACGCTGGTGCTTGTGCATGCAAGTGGGCAACACAAGTCAAACTTTCTGCACTCATAATAAAGAATAACTAATGCATCTGCATTATTTGTATTTATTTTTACAGATCTGTATTTGTAAATCATGAATATGCTAAGTGTGTTCATGCAAATTCCAATCTGTTTGGGCACCCAAGATGATCGCACCAAGTTCCTCTGCCAGAATTATAACACACACACACACACACACACACACACACACACACACACATTGGATAAATTTGTCTCTGGGCAATACTTTTTTAAATCCAAATTCATCAAGCTTTGATAATAGCTGATGCAGCGTTTCAATGGGTTAGGTGGGGGGAAATGTTGGGAGAGGATATGAAGAGGAGAACTGTAGGTGTAGATAGGGAACAGAAAAGTGTTTGTCAGGAAATACGCTGACCAAGTTCAGGTAATGAAATAATGTGAGAGAAGCTGGCAGATTTTACTGTAGATGAGAGACAGTGGTAGAAATGGAGGGAGAGAGCATGTAAGAAAAATAGAGGTAAGCGATAAAAGAAACAGAGAGAGAAATAAAAAATTGGAAACCTTTGTAATAATTAAAATCAACTTTCACATGTCAAAACACTTAGATATCTGAATTGCACTTGTGTTTTGTTCACATCCAACACACACAAGGACAAAAGGTGTATGAATGATGAAATAATCAGCATTCATTAATTTCTTGTATTATCCTCCCGAATAAGGCTACCATCTTTGTAGGCCTAGTTGTACCACACTGTTAGTAAACTAAAAAAAAACAGCAGCAAAGTCTCTGGTGAGAACGAGACAAAGAAGTATGATTTCCCCAGTGCCAAATGCTCCAAATTAAAAACTAAAAAGAGGTCCCCAGTGTCTTCGTTCTAAATCTGATAGCAAGTCAGATGAATTTGTCATTAAGCAGATAATAACTGTAGCGATTGCACTATGAGTGTTGGCCGTAATAAAGTCCCACATAACGCTCGTATTTGTGTAAAGATCTATTTTTGAGCCATTGGTTTTTAAATCAAGAGTGACGGTGAAGATAGTGAGGAGAAAGAGTGGATTCAATGCTGTAGATTGTCAAGTATGAAAATAACATCATTACAACTTCTTGGTAGAGATAGTTTAGATACAACTAAACCACATGGCCCTAGGCTCAAGTTGCACCAAAAGCCATTAGTCTATCACCCCAACTCCACCTTGCTTCTACATGTATATGATCTCAAATGTAGTAAAGTGAGGAAATCAAGGTCTGTATTCAGCCTGTTGCAGATCACACAGGAAATCTCCTTTCAGAACACATTTAGTTGTTGGGAAATAACCAACTAAAATAGATAGATGATTCAAAGTAAATTACCGCACTTGATGACATAATAACCTGAAACTGAACATTGTTGATTCATGAATGTAAAAGGATCCAAGGCTGGAATTTACCTGGAAGGCAGCAAAGCATCAATCACACTGAAACAGAATCAGATTTCATTGTTTTGCTCAGAACTGTGCTGAAGTGCTAAATATAAAAACACTTATTGAATCTGGCGCACCCAGAAAAAAAAACAGGTTTGTTTACAGTAGAAATAATCTGCAAATAAATCAACAGATGTGTGTTGATAATGTTAATGACTCATATTTTCACTCTCTCTCCTCCTGCATTCCTTTAACTGTACCGCTATGTCTCTCTTTCAATGTCCTCTTTCTCCTGAGTACAAACTGGTTAGTGCTGGGATGGCAACAAGTGAAAACAGAAACACAACATGAGGGCACCCAAATGAAGTGAGCAAATGTCACATGGTTGTGTGTGATTCTGTTTTACCAGCAAAAAAGTTTTTCTCTATCATATTGAGACTATCTCTCCACCATTACATATTCCATATGTACGGGGGATGATCCCCTTGAGGTCAGGTAGGTGGATACTTCTTTAAGACACACCAGCTTGCCCGGCCATGCCCTAAAAAGCACCTGTGCTGGCGAGGAATCACTGACAGTTTGATCGGAACTGTCTCCGAGCGGCCTACAGCTGGAGAGATAGTCTCTTCATTCAGAGAACCAAGGTTATAACGTAACCCAGCATTCCACTGTTCCACAGGATGATCCTTCAATCATTTATTTAAATAAAACAGCTTACTTCTGCACAGCATGCAAAGTACTAAAAAAAAAACTCTCCTCCAGCCGGTCACACCAGTGATTCATTTTGGTTTTTTGGCCTCCTTCTCCTCTGCACCTGTTTCATATCCATCTTTAACAAGCACATCACACCATCCTATGGCCAATCCTGAGCTGTGGCGGGGGTGTGGTCCAGGCACTCACAGCTGCTTCTCATAACCTTGATTCCCAGTCCAACTAACAATTAATAAGCAAATCCACAAAACCAGCCAAAAATAACATCTACCAATAAAACCAAATGCAAAATACACACACTGCTAAAACCCAAACTGGGCAATTAATCAAAACATGGAAAGTTGGGGTCAAAATTAAAAGCTGCCTAAATTCACATTCTGACACAAACATAAGACGCTGTGTGTCAAAATGAATTGGTTGATTCTGACTCTTTCACATGTGACATTTCAGGTCCAGAAAACGGGAGCGAGTAAAGACTCTTCGTTCAAACACCGCTGCCATTTTCTCCTCTGCATCCTCCATCTGTGGGAGTCTGAGGCAAGCAGTCGTCGCCCGACACAGAGCCATCTGTGAGGGGGATTCAACCGCGCACCAAGACATGGAAAAACGCACAGAGCGTGCTTTCATACGTTTCCCATCACAGTCAAGCAGAAAATTGAGAAAATTGTGTCAAAGATGAGGGTGCTTCCCAACCACTGGTCTTGAACTGTGGCCGTGTAAGGGAGGCAGCACTGAGGAGTCATGGTCATACACACGGCCTGATCGCTGCATCGCTCTGGAACGCCAAAAAAACACAGACGCCCCAAGGGGTTTTGATGGCATACGCAAGTCTCTGTCTTTCTGTTCTCCCCTCTCCTTTCTTCTTGCATAATGGCACCAGATCAGATGACTGTCGGTGAAGTAAACATCTCAGTCGCTCTTGTACTTGGGTGTTGCTCCTTTTCCATGCTTTCACAATTATCAGATTTTCTCTAGCCAAATCGCAATAACTCGCCTCCTGTGGTTATGTGCTTTAATCCCCGATTGAACAATTGCGCTTTCTGTGTGTATATGTGCGTATGAATTTGTAGTTTGACTTTTGGTGTGTGCAAGTGTACGCTTGGCTTTTACGGAGAGGCTTCAGTCCTACCTCACGTAATAGAATGTTCTACATTCATCATTAGCAGTCATAATGATAATTTGTAAATGACAGATAATGAGATAATTTGAGAAAGACTGAGGGATTGAAGCAAAGGGGGTTAAACGCTCAAAAGCACAGATGTCCTACATTAACACTTTCTGTTTTCTGGGATGCACATTACAGAAGTTATGATTGACCCTGAGACGTGTATCCTCAACTCAAGACGCAAACTCCCACTACAATAAGTCATCTGTTGAATCCCAAAATTAGGCTGATGACACAGATGCCAAAGAATGCACTCTGAGAGGGAAGTGATGTCACCGCTGCCTACTAAAACTGTATCTGTTCAAATCAAATTAGATCGACGGCGCCCTGGCACATTAAATTACCCGAAATACCACCAAAGACGCTGCCACTATTTGACATCTGCAAAAATAAATGGGAGTGCTAACAAAGTGTCTTACACTGGGAGCCAGTCGGGCAAGTAGACTTCCTGTCTGAACGAAGCGGCAGACGGTTTCCTTCATCATTGTCTGGGTTTGGACAACTGTACATGCCATGCCTATGATGATATTGCTTGAAAAAAAACAGAATGAGAGAAATTGTCGGGATGTTTTCTACTCTGTTGATGAAAGGAACAGTGCCGTTCACTTTAAATTAGGGGAACGAAAAAAAAAATGTCATTACGACAAGATGAATTTTTCGCATCTATTCTATACAAATTACAGTTTTTTTGAATTGCTTTGGTACTATTATCGCAAGTAGGTTGTAAAACCTCACGACTCAAGTACAAACTCAAAGCAGATCAACAAAATGTTTCAAACATGTAGTCAGATGTTCCATTGACTAAGTACAACACACAGAATTTCACAGTAACTTTGACACTGACAATTACCCTTTAACATGGAGCAGGATGGACAGCAAGGAAAAGGAAGAGCTTGTGGACAAGGGATCCGTCAGAGAGGTGGGTATGGGCAGCAACAGAGAGGCCAGAGAGGTTACTGTAAATACTGTAAAAACAAATGATTGTTGAGGATGTCTTCATTGATCACAACTTGATAACACATAGGATAGATATTATAGAAGTGATAGACTCTGTAAGTGTTGGGTTATGTAAGTGTATTACCTAATGTGAAAACTGTAATCTGTTTTTTACACTACTGTAGCATATTACTCTGAAACATGTATCTTGCATTGTTTGTTACTGGATTCACTGGTAGTTAAAACGGCTAAACTGAGAATATATCACTATGTTGTGTTTTGGTGATTAAACCATATGTTCCCATGAAATTTCACAAAAAAAAAATTATATTTCAAATCAATGGTTGTGTGGTGAGAGATGCTTAAAATCCAAATGAATGCACAATAGCAAGTTTTGAATGAAAAACTGGTTGTGTTACAAGTGAGAGGAGTTTGTAGTTTTGTACTAAGAGTTGTTAAATTGTACCACATAGTTGCGATAATAGTACCAAAGCGATAAAAAATAAAATAAAAAATAAAAACTATATTCAAAGCCAATACATGCAATAGCTGGAACATTGACATTAATTGAATAGACAAACATCTATTCTTGTTCTACTTAAATCCACAAAAAGCCAATGACATCAGACAGATAAGTCAAATCCCTCCCTCGATCATCTATAGCTTGATGCATTGATCAGTGATGTCATTGTGGCTGACTAGACTCCCCAGCAGTGACACTGTGTACTGAGGAAAGGGTTAGGTGTGGGGGCTCCACAGCCATAATTAGCTTGCCATCCAGAGGAAAGTTAATATTTCTCAAGTTGAAGTGAAGCTTATTGGTTTCCTAGACAGGCTGTAATGGATAACCCAATTAGGCACTGCGCACACACACACACACACACACACACACACACACACACACACACACACACACACACACACGCACAAAAACAAATGCAGGCAGCACACAAATGAAAACACAAACACACTCGTCCACTCCCCGGGAGGCCTACAGTCAGACAGACAGTGACACACAAATCTATCCCCATTCCCTACATGACAGACCAGGCTGGCCGGCTGAGCAGCTGCCTGATCAATAGTCATCAGTGACCTCGTCCCCTTGGTTGTCACTTAAGCCAAAACTGTAAGACACAAAGTCAGCAAACGGCACATTTTTACACTCTTTCAATGTGTGTTTTCCACACAATACACATAGTTATGTGTATTGTACATGAGTTTCAAGATCTGAATATGGGAGTTGCACGTGTGCTTTGTCAGGTCTCATGCATTATTAAGCTTACTGTAAGGGAATACAATCTTGTGTGTGTTTGCACATCACAAGTATTGCTAAATATGCAATACATATACAGGGAAACTAACAGGGTGTCAAAATACAGTAATCAATTTTTTTCTTGGGTCACTGATCCGTTGTCACATATGCCAATCAAAATCAAATTATTCATATTTTACAGTTATTGCATGGACAGTCCGGCACGCATGTACGCCACCAACTGCTCAGTCAACCAAAGATGCCATATGATTCACTTCAGATTGAGACTGTTGGATTTTCTGAGGCAATCCTTATAGGTAAAGAATATTTTTGAATTCATAATTAAAGGGAAAATGGAAAGTTTTTTCTAATTGTATTACACATAGCATAACATAACATATCATCACTCAATGTGGTAACTGAAATATTTGTTTTACTGGATCTGATTTAATTATTGTACACATTCCTCGGTCAAACAAATAGAGATTAAAATGATGCAAAATTCTGATATATATAAGATTCCTATATATGTATGCAGTTTTTAACAAGTGAACTGATGCACATCTACATGTGAATATATTAATGAAAAAAAAAAGAAACAATTCCGTTCAAAATCAAACACGTAGTTGACAACTAAAAAGCAACAGGCAGCAGGGACCCAGGGAGCTAGCACTGCCACCACAATAACAACACCAAACCAATGTTTGTTGATAAATAAAACATATTCGATCAAAGCATAAATGCTAATGAAACGAGAACCTGCAAACGCAAGAGCTGAACGTGTGAGCTCTGGCAAACACAAAGTGTGTGAGAGAGGTGTTAATTGCTGTGCTAATTAGGTCCTGATTGCATTGCTCTTGTTTTGCACTTGCAGGTGATTAAAATTTCAACAGAGCACATTATTTGGCACTGTTAACAGGTGCCAAGCTCTGCACACAACACAGACACACAGCAACACACACACACACACACACACACACACACACACACACACACACACACACACACACACACACACACACACACACACACACACACACACACACACACACACACTCACAGACACAGAAATACATAGTCACACACATAGCTGCACTAACACAGTAACAAGCATGTGCACGCAAATGCTGCTGTAAAGGGTCATTACTATAGCTCTGGTCCTGCTAACTACACACAGCTAAATATGAAGTCATTCATTTGTTTACTTCATGGAGAATGTGACACACTTATAACAACATAATGAGACATGGATTTTAAGTGGAAAAAAAACATCTTCCATAACTCATCAAAGACATGACTGTCAGAAAGCATATGCAGGGAATGTTACACATGCTCTCTTTTGATAATATTGTTGTTTTTGTTCATCTATAGCATTTTTTCTTTACAGCTGACTATACTTTTCACATTTAACTTTTCCCAGTTACTAATCCCCATTCAAGCTGTACGCCACATTGTCCTCTTTTATCCTTTAAGAAAGTTGCTCACAGTCTTTATGTATTTCTCCACTGAATTTGAATCAATCTGACACAGAATATAATGCTTTTTTTGCAGATTAAACATTAAAAAATCACTTATACAAATATGGCCACATTGTAGTTTGTGACCAGTCATATATTCACTGTATTTTGCAGTTATTTCCTACAAGATCTAATACCTCTACAATGATGCTGGTTAGTAAAATCCTATGAATCATAAAACCCAGATTTAAAAAAGATAGAATTTGTCTTGCAATTATCATACAGTAGTACAAAGTAATTAAACATTCCAGTTTATATTGTGCTTAAGTGTTACATATTCCCAAGCAAATTTACATTTATTCAAATAACCCCTAAACCAATTTACACTGGCTAGACCTACTCTATCTGTAAAGTGTCTCGAGATAACTCTTGTTATGATTTGATACTATAAATAAAAATGAATTGAATTGAATTGAACATGTGGCCTTTGGGTCCCTGAAGAATAATGCAAAACATAAAAACTTTATTATATTGTTGAGTTGCATGTTAGGAAACTGGGATCTGCTTTACACTCTCACCACAGTGGGTAGCAGGAGGTAGTTGATCAGCAACTGGCTGGCTGGCTGGCTGGCTGGCTGACAAGTATGGGGAGGAACTGCTGTTGGGACCACTGTTAGTGAAATGACAGCAAGCGGAGAGCGTCTGATGTGTTCGGTTCCAGAACAGTTGAGCGGCTGTCCCCATTGAGGCAGCAGTGTCTGTGTGTGTGTGTGTGTGTGTGTGTGTGTGTGTGTGTGTGCATGTGTGTGTGTATTGACGCAGGCCTGGGAAAATCTGCATCTGTTACATGAGCGGGATTGCAGTGAGATCTGAGCTGTCAGAGTGACAGGCTAGTGTCTTCCTTTCTTTTCACTATCTCCTATCTATCTATCTATCTATCTATCTATCTATCTATCTATCTATCTATCTATCTATCTATCTATCTATCTATCTATCTATCTATCTATCTATCTATCTATCTATCTATCTATCTGAGCAGGTACACACACAGACATAAAGGCAGCAGCATGAACAGATAGACAGACAAGCTGCAAGGCAGACAGACATAAATATGACTTAATGAATGACATTTGTTTGTTCTAAAGGACTTGGCCTAAAGCAGCAACCTTCATCACTGGTGACAGACGAGTTACTCACACACAAAACCTACCAGGAGGCCCAAATCCCCGAACTTCAGAGGCATTTTCTTATAGTCATCATATGTCAATGTAATGCGACGTTCTCGATAACAAAACCTTATGTAACAGTTAAACAATGTCGGAGCAACTTTAACAGAAAATCTCATTTGGCTTTTGATGCGGTGTGATTATTGCCGTTATGAATATTGATTATGATATAAACCAATACATTAGACAAATGTTTAATTTCCAGACATCATGGAGCTGGACCAAGGACATAAAATTCATGGATATGCAACACTGAGACTATTACATTTTACTAATCAGTCCTAATTACTTAATGTGAAGCCTTTTATTGAAATATCAATGAAGATTACACAGCATTATGTATATGGCATTTACTCAGTTACATTATTCAGAGTAATGCAAAGAGATCGATCTCCTTTCCCTTAGCAGCAGAACTACTTGGACAGTATGAATAATAGTAGATGTTTTGGTCATGTGAATGCATTTTGCATATTAACAGACAAAAAAACATGCATTTGTTTTGTTTTGTTTTTTTCATTTACACTAATGTAATGTAATGCTTTCAGCCACAAATTCATCATTAGCTTGAGGCTAATGATACCCTTTGGTGTTAATGAGCAATGCTAGCAATAGTAACAACACATAGCTTATAGAGAACCTTTTCCCCTTTAATTTGCGTACAGTACAGTGTAATGCAAAATTGAATGGCAAGACAAAACGCATACAAAGACAATGCACAAATGGTCTGCATTCATATAGCCCTTCTACCTTATCGGTCAAAGCGCTTTACAATTTTCAGTGTTCAGTGTCTTGCTCAAGGACACTTCAACATGTGGAAAGGAAGAGCTAGGGATCGAACTGTCAACCTTATGGTTAAAAGACTACCCACTGAGCCACAGCCGCCAACAAACAGATTTAGAATGGTACTTCACTTTGTAAAACGGCAGGTACTTAGTACACCAGAAAGTCTAATGTTGTAGTATTATGTTGACGTGTAAAAAAACAATAAAGTAGAGATGGTATTTTCTTAATTAATACTGACCAATTCTCAAGTTGATCAAATACTGGATATTCTGGATATTGAATATAAAAAATAATTTTTGCAGTATAGGATTCCTCAGACTCAGCTCAAGGTCATTTAAGACCTAATAGATCAAGCTACATCCAACTGCTTATTTACAACCTAAAACCAGCCCCTGTCATCGTTACATAGTCCCATATTTACCTAACCCCATCACTTAGCTGTGTGCTTATGGCTGGATGGATCTCCCAACACCAGACCATCCCACCTTTACCCTCAGCCTTCTCAACTGCAGGTTTATGTTTGTGCCACTGCTACCAAGTCATGACATACAACAGCTGAGATGCAGGGCTTAAAGTCGTCATACTAGAGCAGAAACCCTCCTATATCTTATTGCAGTTAGCCAAAGTGTCTCTCTCTCTCTCTCTCTCTCTCTCTCTCTCTCTCTCTCTCTCTCACACACACACACACACGCATGCACACTGCCCGAGGTCCTAACCAGCTGCTTTGTCTTCCAGAGGGCCCACAGTACTGGACCGGGACACCTGTCATTCTCCCACGAATGAGTGAGAGAGGCAGACGGAAGGAGAGAGAGAGAGAGAGAGAGAGAGAGAGAGAGAGAGAAAAAAAAAAAAAAAAAAAAAAAAAAAAAAAAAAAAAAAGAGAGAGAGAGAGCGAGAGAGAGAGAGAGAGAAAGAAAGAGAGAGAGAGAGAGAGAGAGAGAGAGGTTTGTGTGTTGCTTTGCCTTGGCAACAAACACTTGTATTTTATGCCAATAAAGAAGCAAACAGACATGAACTGAAGTGTACATTAATGCACATGTGCAGTTAAAACAAACAAGTCTTGCTTTAGGGATGTGATGCCATATATTTAGCAGTTATGGTACTTATCAAGCGTTTTCTTTCATGTGTAAACATACTATATATTTTCTATATATTATTACTTTTAAATGTTGTTAAAACAAACAGCTTTTGTTACAGAAATATCTGAGAGTACCAGGCCATTTCTTGGGCTTTCTGAGGCCCAGTATCAGCTCACAACAGTACAGAAATCCCACCATGAATTGTGGCCTTTATAAAGTAGCTAAATCTGCAATCAAGTAGCATTTTATAAGTGTCTGTATTTGAGATTCAGTTGATTTTTCTGCAAGAAATTGACCGCTAGTTTGACAGATACAGTAGATATATGATTTATGTATTACTATATGAAGTCTGCATTTGTATCTTTGAAGATGCAACAAAGTCAGTTTGTGTTCCACATACATGCCAATGCCCTCAATAACAATTTGCAAAGGCATACACCTAAAATTCAAAATGTGAGTAAATTATAAAGTAAAAAACAAACACGACTATACACAGTATCTAAGGAGAATGGGAACGCTGCAGCTACTAAGACAAGCAGACTGTATACAGACTACATGTCTTTTAGAAGAAATTCTTTGTTTCTCACAAAGCCACATGTGGGCAGATGAATACAAGTTTTTTTTACCAAATGAAACACTGTGATGTAGAAGGTTTCTGCTCCTGAATGGTCATTATAAGTATGTGCATTGCTTGCTTCAGTCAAAGTAATGGAAGATGCAAGAAGCAATGAAAAATAGCTGGCCTATTTTTGCCCCAGAAACTTTTAACTGCTGATAAAGATCAATGGCACTGCTGATGATATAAATTCTGAGCTGCTAGTTTGTATTGATCAGGCTGTAATGCTTTTGGCTCTCAGGATGGCAGATGGAGCTAGCTAAGAACTTCAGCAAAGAAAGAAAAAACAAAAAGATTAACGTTGTAGGCCTACTTGTCTATAGTTTTGATAAGAAATTCTTCAAGCCAAATATACATGGCTTCAGGAAACATGGGCTTCTGAGGTGTCTGACCCTTTCTAAAGAAAAAATGGATTCAATAGTTTGTGAGTTCTCAAAGAGTTTAACATCAGCTGAATGTTAGGGATTTGCCTGAAATAGGGGTTTGTGCTAAAAAAAATAGTTGTTACAGTTCAAACCGGTTGCAGGAGTGGCAGAAACTACAAGAACAGGATGAAGAAAAATGTCATTTTGTGTAGTTGAGTTTAAGTTTGGAATTAAGGCCTCAACAGAGTCAGACAGTCGGACGACAGCAATGAAGCCAATGAAAAGAAGCTAAACCTGGTGTTATATAGTCACGTTTTCTAGTTTAAGTTCAAATTCTTGCTGCAGTGTTCTGAACCATTCAAAGACATTTAGCACTAGCACATGCAGTCTGACAACAAAACAGTAAAATTATCAAGTCAGGATGAAACAAAGATGTGACTTGACAGAAAAGACCAAATTTTAAATGTTGTGTATTTGAAAAAAGGTTGTATTGGTGATGTATGTGCTGAGCAAAAGAGATTATGCATCTCTGGCCCATCAATTTGAAAGTATACAGAGGAGGAGTATACCTCCTCTGTCCGTCAGTACCGGACCCCTCCCTGGTGTGTTTTCCTCCTTCTTACGGTCAGCTTC